>NW_017096513.1:0-6277 GCF_001412225.1 Nicrophorus vespilloides
ATCAAGTTCAAAATTTCAAGTCATTCTTTTTAAGAAAGACTTAATTTATTACATATTTGTAAGTATAAAATAACAATGAACCATTTAACTTTCTTATCAGCTCAATCATTTTGTATGCATTTACATTCAACTTTCTATTTCCTGTTTAGAATCTAATTTATTTTTAAAGGACACTCACATTGAGATGAAATTTAATGATTTTTTACTTAAAAAAACATCAAAAGTATTGTCTAACAGTTTTCTTATATATTGTCAATCACTTTTCGAATCATTTATTAAATTAAAATTATATTAGGCCTAAATATGTCTTCAATACAGAAACGCGACATAGAGTGAAAACTTCTTACTAAGATTCGTTGTTTCTTTCTTCAATAGACGAAAACTCTGAAACTCAACATTTATTTCTTTAATGATTGAGCCTATCAATTGTTGTATGTCTAAGATGACATTTTCGTACTACTTTGTATTAATGCATATCTTTTGCAAATTTTTTTTCTTTCTTCATATTTCAGACCCACGACAGTCCGGTGCGAACGATGGTCTGGTCCCGCAACGACAGCTGGATGGTGACAGGAGACCACGCTGGTTACGTCAAGTACTGGCAGTCGAACATGAACAATGTGAAAATGTTCCAAGCGAATAAAGAGGACATCCGCGGAATAAGGTATCTACAAATTTTATATATTATATCTCTCGTTTTCAAATGATTTTTGTTCTTATTTTTCTGTTCGACTTTTCAGTGCCATTTCAATCAAACTATTATTCGATTTAATTTAAAAAAAAGAATATACATATTCTACGTAAATTACTTTAATTTTTCGGAGATAACTTGATTGTTTTTTATGTTTTTTGTTTGTTTATTTTCTTATTGGGATATATAATGATTGTGTGTGTTAAAATAGTTTCAGCCCGACGGATAGCAAATTTGTAACCTGTTCAGATGACGGGACGCTCCGCATTTGGGATTTCTTCAGGTACCAAGAGGAGAACGTTCTGCGAGGTAAGTTGTGACGATTTTACACATAGTACCGTGTTCTCATGCTGGGGGTTTTCATTTCATGGGGTGGACGTGAAGTGCGTTCATTGGCATCCGCAGAAGGGGCTGATCATCTCCGGCACCAAGGACAACCAGCAACCAATCAAACTGTGGGATCCGAAGAGTGGGCAGTCTCTGGCGACTTTGCACGCCCACAAGTCGACGGTGATGGATTTGAAGTGGAACGATAATGGCAACTGGTTGATCACCGCGTCGAGAGACCATCTGCTCAAGTTGTTCGATCTGAGGAATCTCAGGCAGGAAGTGCAAACGTTCAGAGGTCACAAGAAGGAAGCGTCGAGCGTAGCTTGGCATCCGCATCACGAGGGACTCCTCTGCAGCGGAGGATCTGACGGATCCATCATGTTTTGGAATGTCGGCTAATAACGAATTTCTCTTAACGAGAGTAACACAATGCAAACTAAACATGTCCATTTGCAGAGCTGACAAGGAGGTTGGTGCGATCGAGCAGGCCCATTACAGCACAGTATGGACGTTAGCTTGGCATCCGCTCGGACATATCCTGTGTTCCGGATCGAATGATCATACCAGCAAGTTTTGGTCGAGAAACATCCCCGGAGACCAAATGAGACATACATACAATTTGAACACTTTGTCATCGGGAGTCTCTGGAGCCGAGGATATTCACATTGGTAATGCTACACATTTTTTATGTATATAAACTAATGAATCTGATATGATATGAATATCGAACAATTTTAATTTGATAATCTTGCGTTTACGTGTGCAGATGAACCGTCAGTAATTCCAGGAATGGGACCAGAGGATAAAGTGGAGTCTTTGGATCCCGATGATTCTGACCTTCCTGGCAGTGATTTGGACCCAAATTCGAACGAAGACAAGAAGGCGAAGAAGGTGCCCTACAGTAAGCCAATTCCACAAAACTTCCAAGCGCAATGGAACAAAACTGGTATGTCATCTGAAACGAGCTTTTCATATTTATTGACGAAATTTTTACATATTTTATCGCTTTCTTTTTCATTTTCTCTGCAGATGAAGAGTCGCCAATTAATGAAGACATATCACAGATTGTGGACCGAGGAGCACCTCCGGATTTCATGTACAACGAGGGCGGCGATTTCAACTCGTCCAGGTACGATGACGACGACGATGATTACATGGACAACCGAAACTTCCAAAGCAACGGCGGAAACTTCAACAACCAGTTTGGACGGAACGGACCTCCACTTTGTTGTTACTTTTCAGTTATAAAATTAATCTGAAATCATCATCGCAGCTTGCCTCTACTATCTTCCTTCTACAGTTCTGTGATATTACGACGACACATATGAATTCTATTTCGTGATTGGAAATCATCATAATGGTAACTATTCACCGGAAATGTTCACATTGATAAACAGATTGTGAATAAAATTACTTCATCTCCTAAACTAAAATAAAAGTTAGTCTTTTAAAAACAATATTTTTTTAATTTTTCTTCATCACTTGTTCAAATTTATTTACAATTATCGATATTCAGGAGAAACTCTTGCTTTGTGATGAAAGACACATTTCCAACATTTACTTTACATCAATTCTTCATAATTTCAGCTAGTCATTTCTTAATTTTATTGATCTTTTCTCAAAGATTGTAGAACACAGATAATTTCATGAAATCTTTTCATCATCATCACCTTTATTATATTCTTCCAGCAGATCAGAACAATTCAAGAGGTTTGTCAACTAGCAATTCATCAATGAACTGTTATAATTTTCATTGACAAATATTATTTTTTTTTAGCAGCAGGTCATCCGCATATGCAATTTCACCTTTATTTAGGGATTTACCACCTCATTTAAAGTAAACCATGTAAAAACAAATTTCAATGTATTCACCCTAATGCAAAATTAAAGAAAATATATTAAATATATATCCATGTACAATTTTTATAGTAATCCGGTAAAACCAGGTTGGACGGTGTTCCTTCGCCCCGAGGTCCTGGCATTTCGTGTAGGCCTCACCAGATGATCCTGTTAAACCCTGAGGTTGACCACTGCCTGTGGTTCTTGCAATCTGATAAATCCCTGTATATACACCTGTATTTTCAATTAATTCGACTTTTTATCTCTGGTATAGTGTACAAAATCATAAAGTGCTAACCTGTATAATTCCAAAGGTTCCAGCTTTTCCTGGTTTGCCAATAACTGTTATGCCAGGTGGTCCGTCAGGGAGGCCCCTGAAAAACTCCTGTGTTAGTTCTTCATACTCTAGGTCTAGGATAACGTGCGGTTAGGTTAGGTATCATTTAGAAATTAGTCGATTACTGTAACGAGCACACAAATGTATATCTGAAGCCCCAGGTGTTCCGAGTCTGGCGGATCTTTTTCTAAGAATAAATTGTTATTGTACCTCTGAGCCTCTGAGATTTCAAAATATTGCGACCCTAAAGTGAAAAGAAAACCGCTCATAAACCTTCGATGGTCAACATTTTCGGAAAAATCCGAAGTTAAGTCATTTTTCGGCGCCAGCCAATGAAATTGAAATCCACCACCACAACCCATCCCAATTTGCATTTGCATCTTCACAATCGAGTAAACTTTGTGCGCACCTGGCATATATAAAATATACGTAAAAATAACTCCAATACTATACTAACGTCCAAGAAGAACAGAATCACTTGGACAACACTTCGTATTTAAAAATAAATACTAAAGATGCAACAAATACGAGAAACAAAGATGATCGCTCTTAGAGCAAGTGCTGATAATCCACCCACATCAGTGTGGGTGGAAATTTATGCAAAATTTGACCATAAATTGCGAAACGCGCTCTCCTGCATTCATCGCATCGTGGGTTGCAGGATTTTTATGCTCTCAGAAAATAAAAATATTTATATCTGATATAACATCACATGTACAATAATTTGGTAATGTTTCACGAAAATATTAAAGGAAATTAAGCTGCGAGTTTCTATTAAAATTTAATTAATAGACTCACTAATGTAGAAACCCCTTAGGTACAAATACCTAGACGCAAGATGGCAAAGTCAGACATCGTTGGCTCCAGATTTCTCGGGTACTTGAGCCTCAACAAACCACCGGTCATCAATGGCATTTGATAAATGAAACCGCAGGAGCCTGACATCCTACATAATAAGGTTCATATCAGCACAGATACTTGATCCGCATCTGGTACTTAAAAATAGATACCAGACGTTATAGGTACTTAACCCTTAGAAGCCTGATTTTCCAAATTAAATATTTAAAAAATATCAATGTATCTATTGCAGTAGCCAGATAAAGGGAAAAAATATATTTATTTCTAAAAAAAAGCAGGTATTGATTATGATACATATAGCCATAAACAAGTCTCACAAACTGTTAACATACTTAGGTATCAAATTTGAAACTAACTAACCCTTAAATGTTAAAACTAGACACCAAATTCCGAACGTACCTATAACTAGAAGTCTGGCGACATAGAAACCAGAAATTTATTTCTATATAGATTTTTTACAAAAATTTACATTTTAACCCTTTCCAGTCCAATTTTATTCAAATTTTTATAAAATGGACATAAGTAGAAAAACATCCTGGATTAATCTGTCATAAATTTTTCTGCGACTCCGCACTGTGAATCACTGATATAGATAATTTCATTTTATAAATTTTTAATATTAATATTTTTTCTATTATTTTGTTTGATTGTATCTTGTTTACGATGTTCTTTTTAAGACACTAGCTAATATCTGCTAAAAGGGTGATTATTAGGACTTCATTATGCAAAGTCCTAATAATCAATAATAATTGCAATTAGAAAGTTGTTATTAATATTATTAGGATTAATAAAAATCTTTTGATTAGTTTATCAAGAAATCATGCTACATTAAATGTATAATTATAAATATAAAAAGAGGATAAAAATAGATTTATACCACTTTATTAAATAACATCTCAATTGATAAATACTTATTACTGCTTTGTGTCTCTTTCTTTACTATAAATACAATGATCCTGTTGTTTTCTTTAGTGAAATGGGGTGCAAATTAAATATTGGACCTTTTTGATTTCTTGAGGCGGGTGCGTAACTTATATATTTGGTCCAAAGCAAGACTATTGTTCAGAAATGATAAAGACAGAAATAACATTTAAACTGAAGTTATCCACACCACAAATCCATAAATATGTTTATTTGGTTAAACAAAAGCGTAGTACAAATAATATAAATATTTGTTCAATCACATTAAAAGAAATGAATGCAAACTTAATATATAATAAAATGTATACATTTATAGGATGTCATACGTGTATGTAAGACGTCATACACTGCATTTTATTCTACGTAAAAATCGATCAACGAGTACTACGAGGAATTTAGATAGGGACCAATCAAATCCATGGAGACTTATCCGTTCATCATTATACCAAAGAGAAAAATTCAATATTTCAAAATAAAACAATTTATATTCATTTAGATTTAGAAAATAGTTTTATTCATTCCCAATAAGCAAAATTACATTTAAATCTTGTAAAAAAATTGTAAACAATTATTTTAAACAAATATGAAATAAATATAATAAAAAAATAATAATCCAATTAATTATTAACCTGTAACTTTACATAATTTGAATAATTTATGTTAAATGCAATTCAAAAAAATACAATTTTATATTATTTTATCTTTTATTATTAAGGAATGGTTACAAGTATTGAAAACCATAGCTCCTGGAGCTTCCGTTGTGAAATTGGAACAACTTCTTTCAACCGCATTTGGTTTAATTAGCAAAGAAAGCTCTGCTTTGGGTTTACCAGACTTTCTAATCAATAATCTACCATTTGCAGCAAAGATTTTGGTAAGTTATGACATTATTTGCAAATGTTATGCCTTTCATTCCTAACTTACATTTATTACAGGAAAAAAATCCGCGAGTTTCAGTTTAAGACATTCTCTATCGCATGTACCCTTACAAAATATTCTTAAAGCCAAGCTCTTACCAAGTTTAGCTCGATAAGCACTAAAACGACTGCTTCCAACTCTCTCTCCAATCGTCCATCGTATGAGTTAAATCTGTACATACTACCTGATACATCCACTAAGTCGTTCCATCAAGTGTATATGCTGCGGAACGTCGTAGAACAATATGTTGGTTTCGTTAAGAGACTTTGATAATTGATGTTTTTCCAATGGTGACGACATCGTTGACAACTTCGCATTTTAGTTCGTTTGTTGTTGTAGATATGTTTGGAAGGATATCGATCTTATCCAAAGTTTTGTCTAGA
>NW_017096514.1:0-1891 GCF_001412225.1 Nicrophorus vespilloides
ATTAAACTATGTGTTATAATTGCACTTCTTCGAAAATTAATTATTAATTGCTTCAATTATTTGTTTTACTTATAAATCATTGTCATCTAAATGTTTGACTGAAGATCAATTGATTGAAAAAATAACACAAAAAAGATGTGACTAATTTTATTTCTTTAATAATGTATATTCATATATGATTGCTTCAATTTAATTCCATGTTTTTTTTAAACGAAATGTTTTAATAAATGTTTCTAAAATTATTTTAATTTCATTCTAGAAAAACATATAAAAACTATGAAACTAATGAAATGAATACTTACTCATTAATTTGCACAAAATTGTTTGAATTTAGTTCTATAATAAAATGTAAAAACTAATTTCGAAATGTTGTGAATACTAACACTTCCTCAAGAATTGCTTGAATTTAATTCTATAAAATAATATAAAAACTACTATTAAAACGTTGAAGTGAAGAAGACGAAAAATTTGTAAAAATTAACATTTCTTTAATAATTAATAAATAATTGCATCAATTTAATATAAAAAAAACATCATAAATGATGTAAATTCTTAAAAAAATTATATAACATTGTTTTACTTCAGTTCTATAAAACAATAACTTTTAAATTAAGATTGATTGTTTGAAAAAAATACAGGAAAATATGTAACAAAACATCACTCACTAACAGCTGAATTTTTACGTAAATAATTTGACGAGTAAATGCATTTTTTCGGAGACACGTCACATCACATTTCATGCATCCAAAATCCCTTCGTGAAATCTGCCCACTTTTCAGCGCTTTTATCTCGCTGCAAATGTACCGTGACGTTTCTGTAACTCTGCCAACTAACTTTTTCTCATTTCACTCAACACAAAACTGCACACATACATGAAATCACCAAAAAGAAAGTTTGAAACATTCTTTCTATTAAACTTGAAATTTCCCAACACAATTTTATAATAAAATCAATACTGTAACACAAAACTATATTTGATACATCAAATTCCAAAAATATATTTTGTATATTTATAAAAAAAAACCTTCAAAATTCTGATTAATAAACTGATTATTTCAATACAAATTGTAAATTTTTTTTTTTAAATTCGTATTTTTTTCTCATAAACTCTAATAAATTTATTCAATCAACACAAAAACAAGCAATAAATCCCAAAACTTGAAAAGTTTTATAATCATTAACTTATATTTAATGAAACATCAACTTAATACAATTTACATAATAAATTCTCTTATATTAATTTAAAGTTATTTCTTGGAATACATTTTAATTATTTAATAATGAAGTTTCTTTGGGGTTTATAGAAAGGAAAGGCTTTTAAACTTAATTTTAACGTTGTTGAATATATCCTTCATCAATTTTATGGATGTATCTAAAGGTTTTCCATTAAGGGTTTCTTTTCTCCATCAAACAAGGATTTATTTTTACAACTCTATTTTTAGTGTATACCCTTCAAGAATTCGATACAGTTATAGATAAACGATGCATTATAGTTTACCACAAGAAATGTTTTCTTTTTTCCCATTCGATTTGTGTATAATATACATGATTACTTTCATTATTCCACTTGTTTAATATACATTTTTTGCATGATTTAGTTATTACATCTAAGATTTTTTACGGTTTTCTAATAATTCATGAATACTTACATATTACTTATTTATGTAATTATTATTTTGTTTTATTTTGTAACAAAATATATAACAATGCAATATCCAATCTAATAATGAACAAAAAGATTTATTTCTATAAGTTCATTGTTTTAGTTTATATTATTATTAAATGAATTTCATAAAATGTTTTTAATTTCTCGTTTCGTTATGCTAATGCGAACGCATTTTCAGCTGAATTTTTTCAGGCGAAATTAAGTTTTCTCTTGTTACAAATGTAT